>NC_086326.1:68772220-68817220 GCF_036172605.1 Pelobates fuscus
TTGCAAAGCTCCACTGAGCTAAACAAAACCAGGAAGTAACAGAACATGTTGTCTGACTGAAAGCCAAGGGGTGTAATAATATATTAAAGTGCCATTCCTATTGAAATCTGCCTGTTTTTGTCAATTTTGTAAATTGAAAAAAAGAGGACTTACTCTTTACACATATAGGTCTGGAATATTCATTTAATGGCTTGCCCCTTAGTTAATCCTCTCTCTGGTCTCAAACAAGATTTTGCTCACAAACAGGAAATAACAGACGCTATTAGGTTTTTGCTAATCCTCTGCGTTTTAATATATTATGCTTGTTTTTGCATCAATGCCATTGTTTAAGTTCATCCCAAGTTAAAAAAGTAATGTAGACACGGACCCCATGCTACTGTGCCTCAGCATAGCTGTCAAACCTTTTAGCTTGCCCAGGCCACATTGAGCTAAGAGGAATTATCTTGGGCTGCATATATAATATACCGTATTTACTTGAATCTAATGCTCAACTTTTTTTGAAAATAAAGTTTCCAAAATTTGAATGCTCATTAGATTCGATGGCGCATTACATTCAGGGCACAATTCTAAATTTTCCGACAAATTCACACAGGCAAATTCAAACTGGTGAATTCACACAGGCAAATTTTGTTCCTGAAAGAGGGCTTCAGAAAGAATAGACTTGACATGAAACACTAAAATTGAGATACCATCAGTGTTACTATGGTATACGGCAATAAACTTTTTCATTGTAGCACAATGTTGTATAGTAGTATCTTCTTGTACAAATGCACCTTGCATTTACCAGCAAAAACATATTTTCAGCTTCTAAGTTTAAAAAAAATTGAGATGCGCATTAGATTCGCGTAAATACAGTAATTTATATAATAAAACTTCAAAAGCCCTTTTTTAAAATTATAATATTATTGTTATTACTGGAATTTATATAGTATATTCTGTAGAGCTTTACAATATTATCAAAGGGGGATATTTAACAATAAATGAAACCATTACAAAAGCTTACAGGAACAATAGGTTGTAGAGGGTCCTGCTTAAATGAGCTTACTGTCTATAGGAGGTAGGGAGTAAAACCCAACAGGACAGGAGGGAGCAATCAAGCAAGGTGGAGTGAAGGAGAGCTGGAGGAGAGAATAGAGTGTTGCCCTTTAGAGATAGGTATGTGAGGTAGAAGTTACTCTGGTAGGCCATAAGCTTTCCTAAAGAGATGGGTTTTGAGGCACTTTTTAAATGATTGTAGACTAGGAGAAGGCTTGATGGTCGTAGGCAGGCTATTCCAAAGGAAAGGAGCCACCGGCGAGAAGTCCTGCAAGCGTGAGTTGACTGTACGGGTGCGAGCAGCAGACAGGAGAAGGTCATGGGCAGAGTGGAGAGAGAGAAGGGGCATACCTGCGGATCAGTGAAGAAATATAGGATTGGCTAGAATTGGTCAATGCTTTATAAGTGTGGATTAGTACCTTGAATTGACTCCGATAGGATACAGGAAGCCAATGTAAGGACTGACCGAGGGGAGAGGTGTGAGAGGAAAATCAGTATAGCTGCAGCATTCATTACAGACTGTAGCTGGGCAATACGACTTGTGGGAAGACCTATTAGGAGAGAGTTACAATAATCCATGCAAGAGATTACTAGAGCATGGACACGCTTCTTAGTAGCATCTTGTGTAAGAGAGGGGCGGATGCAGGCTATGTTTTTAAGATGGAATCTACAGGATTTTGTAACAGACTGGATGTGAGGCCGTTAGTGTGAGGCCAGAATCAAGTATAACACCAAGACTGCGCGCTTTCAAGGATGGACCGTTGTGAGTACCACTCACTTGAAGGAAGAGCAAAAAAGGGGGATCAGTATTAGGAGGAGGAAATACAAGGGAGTTCAGTTTTAGAGAGATTGAGATTCAAAAAGCGGGAGGACATCCATTCAGAGATGGAAGAAAGACAAGCAGTGACACGTTGCAGGACGACAGGGGAGAGGTCCGGGGAGGAGAGGTATATCTGAGTGTCATCAGCCTATAGGTGATATTGGAATCCAAATGAGGCAATTAGTTTGCCAAGAGAGACAGTATACAGAGGAAATAGAAAGGGACCAAGTACAGAGCCTTGAGGGACTTCAACAGAGACAGGACGAAGGGAGGAGGTATCATTAGAAAAGGAGACACTGAATGAGCGTTGGGAGAGATAGGAGGAAAACCAAGAGAGGACAGTGTCACAGAGACAGAGTGATTGAAGAGTTTGGAGAAGGAGAACATGGTCAACAGTGTCAAAGGCAACAGAGAGGTCAAGAAGAATTAGTATAGAGTAGTGCCCTTTGGATTTAGCTGCGATTAGGTCATTAGAAACTTTGATAAGAGCAGTCTCAGTAGAGTGGAGGGGGCAGAAGCCAGACTAAAGAGGGCCAAGGAGAGACTTGGCATTGAGGAAGCAAGTCAGATGGGTAAAGACAAGTCTTTCCAGAAGCTTTGAGGAAAAAGGGAGCAGGGATATGGGATTATGGTTAGAAGGGGTGGATGGGTCAAGAGATGATTTTTTTTTTTTTTTAGATGGGTACTACAGTAGAATGTTTAAGGACAGCAGAGACAACATCAGCAGAGAGAGAGCAGTTGAAGATGTGTGTTAAGGAAGGCACAAGACGAGGAGAGAGATCTGATAAGGTGAGAGGGGATAGGATCAAGCAGACAAGTGGTGGGGCAGCCACCTCTTGTTCAGTAGCCTGGGAGAAAGTCTGAAGGATAGGAAAAGCATGACCTATGTGTGGTTGAGAAAGAGAGGGGCAAGGTGGCTAGAATTCTTTCCTTTGCCAGTAAAATAGCATGCAAAGCTATCGGCTGTAAGGTTAGTTTTGGGGGTGGCCAGAGCAGGGAGTTAAAGGTATTAAAAAGACACCTGGGATTGCGGGAGCATGAGCTAATGAGGGAGGTAAAGTATGACTGTTTGGCAAGGGCAAAGGCTGTATGAACGTAACACGAATTTGTAGTGGAGGGAGATACAGATATACACACAATCACATACATGCACAAACATAGTCAAAGATTCGCACACGCAATCCCATACATACACACAATCACAGATATACACAGGCATACACATAATCAGACATAATCACAGACACACATACAATCACAGACCTATACATACAATTAGACACACACATAGAATCACAAACATACCCACACAATCATAGACCAACACATATACAATCACAGACACATATAATTACTGGTATACAGTAGTACACACACAAAAATCACATTCATATACAAACATTTAATAATTAAGAGGTCAACCCGGCCTCCCTACCTGGCTTTGGGAATGTAGGAGTGCATCCTTTTCCTGGTGGCCAGTGGTTGCTGTTATGATGGGATCACTGTGCTCTTCCTACACAGGTCTCTCACGCGCCCAGTAGTAATGCTGAAGCTGGGATGATGTCATATATCCCAGCTCCCGGCTCACTGCACAGTGCGCGAGGGAGCTCTACAGAAACAGCACAGTAAGTTACGGGCTTCCTGCCTTCCCTGCCGCCTGGCTGCCCGGACGGCAACTGGGCTGCATTACAAGCAGTCAAAGGCCGTATGTGGCTCTCGGGCCACGCACTGGACATGCCTGGCCTAGAGGCAGGTCAGTTGGTATTTCCAACTATTTCCGACTAGTGATGCAGGACAGGAGGGGAAACTGACCGATGGGCAGGCTATTACATTTTTACCAGATATGAGTTAGGTGAAACTTGAAACTGACATAAACTTGCAGATCCCTTGATAATTCTCCATCATTCCTGGCATTATGAATAAAACAAATTGCTATTTCTATTTACCGGTAGTTTACTGTACTCAAAAGAAGAATATCATGTGGTAGATATACTATCTAGCGACAGCCATTCTTGGTTCACATCACAATAGCAAATTTGGATTGTCAGGTGGAAGTTTGTGCATGTGTTTGTTAAAGGGACACTAAGTGTTACCGCTTCAATAAGATGAAGCGATTATGGTGCCCCTAGAGTATTCCTTTAACCGTGCATTGATAACATTTTTTGCCGTCAACATTTTTCTTTTGAATTGTGCGTGTCAACCCACATTTAAAGACGAGTGATACTAATATAAACACAGCAAAAATGTTCAAGGGTGACACTTCACTATTCAAAAGGCACAGTGTTACTTCTTGGGTTGAGTGCTATATACTTTCAATGACCCACCTGACCGCGACACGCTGATAGGAAAAAACAGAATTCTTGGACAATAACCTGAATACGTGCCTTAGGCATTGCGTATGCACATACACAAAAAGCAATTAGATGGAACACTGATAGAAATGATGTTATTTATAACCATTAATTTAAAAGCATGGACCTGGAAAGCACCGTTGTATTATTTTTTATCTTTAAAGCAAATATTGTCTTTTTACAATATAATGGAAACAGGCTACCAGTGACAGATAGGACATTATGAAATTATTATAGAAAGTTGAAGCACTGCAAGTAATGTGACTACTGAGCTTTTCAGTAATGCCCAACAAGTTAATTAAATTAAAAAAAATAAAAACTTCCTAATTTGAATTTGTTTGATCACATCATGTAGATTTATTTATTTCTACATCAAAATATTTGAATACGAATGTCCACTTTTTTTTTTTTGTGTGTGCACTGAATGATTCTCTTGCTTGACTCTCCCAAAAAAGAACTCCATATATTTTTATTTTTTAATTGTGTTCATTGTGTCTTAAACTGTATCACTTCTGTAAACTAGATGGAGTAATAAACCGGTGTAGACTTTTTTTTTTTTAACTTTACTTCCAATAGCACAGTAGGACAGCTGAATAACACTTTCCATAAGGAAAATACTGTCACTGTAATATTTTTTTTATCCCTGGCATCAGACATTTTTATAAAATAATACTGTTTCCACTTGCGGCAAAATGTAAAGGGGGGGAAATAAAATATTAATATCCTTTTTTACACTTTTGGTTTAACCCCTTAAGGACCAAACTTCTGGAATAAAAGGGAATCATGACATGTCACACATGTCATATGTCCTTAAGGGGTTAAGAAAAAAAAATGGGGAAAAAAATAACTCTAGTGTTTAAACGTAATTTACTAAACTAAAAATTGCGGAGAACAGGAAAAGTTCTCAGCTGTGGTATCCCATAAAATGTGCAATCCCTTAACATTTGCTATCTTCTTTTCAATTCCTTCACAATTCTTATTCAAGTCAATAAACCTCCCCTCTCTCTGTAGCCCTGTGTGGAGCTAAAATTGTTATATATTGGCTGATCAGGATATGATCACAGTCTAAAACTATGTCATCCCTCTGTCTGTGCAAACCTTACCACCCCTATTTTTGGGGAAGGAAAAAAAATGCAGGCCACTTATGTATGGTTTAGTGAGCAGTGTGTGCATGTGGGGGGAGAGCAGCTGGTACCCACCCAGCAGTGTGTGTGTGTGTGTGTTTGTGTGTGTATGTGCTATCACTAACTGGAAGCAGCACAGCTGCCAGGAGGGAACATACTCTACTCAGTTGATACGGCCGCCTCCGCTCTACGCTACGCACACTCTGCTATCCATCAACGCCGTCTACGACAGCAGCGTAGGAATAGCCTTCATTGGCCCTCTGCGTTAACTGCGTATTAGGGGCCCCCAAACCAAAAAAAGGACGCCCCTTGTCTCCAAGCCGGTCTCTAGGAACATCTTATAAACAACATGGCGCCTGCTCTGGCTGTAGAAGCAGTGTAGAGCCTGCCATGTACTGAGCTGGAGGCTGGGCTGCTGCTGGGGATCTGGGGGAACTGGATGACATGCTGGGTGGAGGGCTTGCTGGTGGTGCTGGGTGGCACAGGAGGGACAGGCACTCTGCTTTTGGAGGGTAGAGTGCAGCAGCTGGGGGATTGGTGTGTGAGAGAGCTCCCTCCATCCTCCTCTTTCTCCTGGGTGGGGAGGGAGGGCGAGCAGGCAGGTCTCCTTTATTGCCATCAAGCTTTGCTAGCTCACCATGTCTGTGCAGAGCTCACACTCAGGCGGGTGTGAGGCTCTCTCCAGTGAGTGCCAGATGGACGATGAGCAGCTGGGCTGCCATGATGAGAAGGAGAGACAGAGAGACAAGCTGCCACCCATCCTGTGTGCAGCCAGTGCAGCCTCTGGGGTAATTATGTTTCTCTTTTGCTTGGGTCATGTGTACCATCTCCATATTTCCTCTACTAACACCCATTTAACCTTGGCACCCCAAATGTGAGGCTGGAGAATGGCTAAGCATCATGGGAATTGTAGTCTTAAAACATCTGGGATGCCAAGGCTAGTTATCATTGCACTAACTGATGCTCTAAGGAACAGTAGCAGCAATATTTTGTTTGTTTTCATTTAATTTCAATCACGAGTTATTGATACTTTTTATTTGCTCATGGCTGGAAATCCCCATGTGTTGCAGAACCTCTTGGATTCTCACTAGAACTAATAGGCATTGAGTATTCTCAGGAACCAGAATATTGATTGACATCTGCCTGTATCCAAGAGGTCTGCAGGAGACTTGTGTTTACTTTTGTTTATGAGATCTTCTAGATTCAGGAGATAGGGATATATTGCACTAGTCCAGTGATGGTAAATGTTTGGCTACCCAGCTGCTCTGATGCTCACTCACAGCATGATGGGAAAAGTAGTCCATAACAGCTGGAGTGCCTTCCAAGGGGGAAACCTCACAGCACTGATTCCACATGAGTAATTTGCTTCTGTCATAAGCCAGGCTTGCATGCATTTCTTTTCATTTCTCGTGTTTTATTTTTCATGCTGTAGCAGACACATCTTTAAAAGGTTATTCATTAAATTAAATGTTTCTATTAATGGGTATAACTTTACAGCAGGTTGTACAAACTAGTAACATAACACAGTAGTGTTCTGTGATTTGTTAAAGTGTAATTTGCATGATTTCTTAATTGACCATGGGGAGCAATACAGGCACATGTGGGAATATTTTATTAAATTATATATTTTTAATTATAATTGCACTTATTTGAGATGGATCTCAAGCAGGAAATAAAAAAAAAAACTTGGAAAAAAAAATAAAATTATAGCTCTTTATAATAATAATACCCATTGGTTCAAAGATATCAATGCTTTAATCAATGTGTGCATGCAGGAAGGTTAAGCAGTGAAATACTATATATAAAATGATATAATTCTATTGCAACAAATCTACGGATAAAATAGAACTTGTCGTTATATTAACTGCCTCTGGTACAATTACTGAAAAATATCTCTCTTTATTATGACAAACATTCCAGATTGGATTGAGAATTAAAAAAGGGTAGCCTTGCAATCTATTTAGCCAAGTTGTCTTTAACGTTCTCTTGTTATTGCTTTGATCTTGTTGTCTGCGTTTGTCGTGATTTCTCTTTTCCTGTCTACCATTCTACCGTTCTGTGGTATGAAATAAAATACTACTTATGTCATGTTTTGACAGATGCCGCCGGCACATTTGTTTGCAATATCCTCAGGGTTTGTTTGCTGTGTAGTACATTTAAATCGTTCTAGTTGCTTATATAAACTATCCAAATGTTATTATAATTATTTACGCTATATCATATCATATATTTTTGTTTTGTCTGCAACTACGAGAAAAATTTTGAATTATTTATCAAGGGTAAAGAAAATGTTGAGAATAGCAATTTGTACAATTTGGGGTGCACTTCAGTTCCAAAGAATTGAGGATTTTGTAGAAGTTTAAAACCTCTTTGACTTCACTGTGCACCCAAGGTTCTTTATATTGTTGTGTTCTCAATATGTTCTTCACTTTTATGTAGGGTACAGTGCTAGAGGATTCCTGACAACATAATTAGTACAGCATGCTGTGATTGTTATGGTGCTTAGAATATCCCTTTAATGTTAAAAATAAATGTGAACCAATGTGATTGTTCCTTTGGAGGTATATACTTAGTGCCGCCCCTTGATTCAACTTGATTTTTTTTTTTTTTAACAAAGTCATTGAAAGAAAACTCTGGTTACCATAGCACCATCATCTAAATAAAGTTGCTATGGTGCCAGCAGGCGTCTGGGCGTATTCTTATCTTAAGGGGTTAAACTGTAAAGAAACTTACCTTTTTTTTTTTTTTAAATCATTGGGGCGCTACTGATTGGGTTAGCGATCAATCAGTGATGCCCCTGCCCGGCAGAACTTTGCGGTTGCTGTAACTGAGATTCAGAAGTCAGATGCCCTCTGGGGTGCCTACAGATTGGCGCTGGAGGCAAGTTTTGGGGTGAAACAGTTTGAGAACAGTTTAATCCCTTATGGTAAGAGTGCGCACAGCGGCCTCCTGGTACCATAACAACTTAATCTAAATGAAGTTGTTATGGTGACCGGAGTGTCCCTTTAAGTGAACTTGTAATTGTAATCCAGCACCAGAGACCGTCTTCTCACCAGGGTGTGATGATCCTGATGATATCTGGTCCAATTGAATGCTCATCATAGAGAAAAATATTGAGAACATATGACGCATGTGGACAGTAGCCACGCTTCTCCAATTAGATGCTTCTCTAAGAGAAGCATTACCTGCATTTGTTATTTGTGCGTCATGATGCCAAATGTAAAAATTGTACAGACTTGTAAAGAGGTGCCTATCTGTCTGTATTTCTCACAAATGCCAATGCTTTACTTTGGAAGAGGGGAAAAAAAGCAAAGGATTTATGCACAACATTAAGGAGTACCTCTTAAACATTTAGAGAGCATCATTGAAAAAAAAATCTATTTTAAACGAATAATATATTGTCCAAGATGCAGTTGTATACAAACTATATATATGTGTGTGTGTGTGTGTTCCTCAGATGACCCTTAATGAAAAGATCTTGAAAAGAAAGCCAAATTCCATTCCAAAATGTAACATTGGCTTTTTTTTTTTTTTTTTTTTTTTTTTTTACAGATTAAAATTAATAATTTAAGGTAACAAAGTAAAATACTGAAATGAAAGCAATAGCAGTCTACATAGATCAATGGTTGAGTTGTATCAAACCAAAAAATGACTGCCTTGGAAAGAATTATTTAGATAAATGATTATATGGAAGTATTCCATCAATTAAGTTTCATGTAAACAATTGTGAGTTGGGTGATAATTTGAGGAGATAGTACTTCAATGGAATTGTGTTTCAATCCATGATAGGCTGCTGATAGCTGCATTGCGCATCCACAAGAAATGTAGCCTTTTTAATACGGAAACTGGACATCTTTGTCCTTGCTTATTTAGCCAAGTCACTTATTTTAACATACATTTTAAAAGAACATATAACTTTTGTAAATAACTATATTTATTTTTGTCAAATGTGTTTCTTTTTTTTAATTTTAATTATATCCCACTTTGTGAAAAAAAAAAAAATACTCCTGGGACAAGTCAGACTCTGAACCTGATTCGCCCAAGATGAAATCCTCAATCACAGTGATCTCTGGTCCAATTAGTTGATTCTTCTAGAGCAGTGGGTCTCAACCTAGGGGTCGCGACCCCTTTGGGGGTTGAATGACCCTTTCACAGGGGTCGCCTAACAGGGCTGGACAGAGGCCTTTCCCGGTCAAAATTTTTCCCCTTTCTCGACGCCCGGCATCCGCAATATATTACTGATGATGCTGGAGTCCCCTCCGCTCCGCCTTCTGACCTGATGCCTATTACATCATGACGCAACGTAACCCCCTGCATTCCCCCGCCCGCGGTACCAAGAAGAAGAAGAAGAAGAGAAGAGAAGAGGAAGAAAGAAGACTAAGCGAGCAGAGCACATGAGCGAAAAAGGTAAGCAGAACAGAGATAAGGGGAGATAAGGGGAGAAGAGCATAGGAAATGGGAAGGTTGAGCAAAGAAAAGGGATATTAGAGCAGCAGATAAGAGGAAGGAGAGCAGCAGGAGAGCAAATAAAATGGGAAGAAGAGACAACAAAATGGGACGGAGAGCAAAAAAAGGGGAAGAGGAGCAGAGGAAGGAGAGCAAAGGGAAAGGGGGCAGAATGAGAGCAGAGAAAAGGGAAGGAGAGCAAAAAAAAGGGGAGCGGGGAGAGCAAAGAAAATGGAAGGACAGCAGAAGAAGAGCAAAGAAAAGGGGAAGGAGAGCAAAGAAAATGGGAATAAGAGCAGAGAAAAGGGAAGGAGAGCAATAAAAAGGGAAAAAGAAGCAGAGAAAAGGGGAAGGAGAGCAAAGAAAAGAGGAAGGATAGCAGAGAAAATGGGAAGGAGAGCAAAAAAAAGGGGAAGAGTAGCAGATAAAATGTGAAGGAAAGCAAAGAAAATGGGAAGGAGAACAAAAAAAAGAGGAAGAAAATGGAAGGACAGCAGAAGGAGAGCAAAGAAAAGGGGAAGGAGAGCAAAGAAAAGGGGAAAAGAAGCAGAGAAAAGGGTAAGGAGAGCAAAGAAAAGAGGAAGGAAAGCAAAGAAAATGGTAAGGAGAGCAAAGAAAATGGTAAGGAGAGCAATAAAAAGGGGAAAAGAAGCAGAGAAAAGGGGAAGGAGAGCAAAGAAAAGAGGAAGGAAAGCAAAGAAAATGGTAAGGAGAGCAGAGAAAAAAGGGAAAGAGAGAAAAAGGGAAAGAGAGCAGTACCCCCAATTTTTCCACAGTAAAATGGTGGTATAGTATTAAGTACAATATTACATAACAATATTAATTAATATATTTAATATAATAACTATATCAATGTAATTATAATATATTTTAGATTATATTATTATATAAATAATATTAAATGTTAATATATTAATATTAACAATAATATATGTAATATAGTATGACTACACCGTATAGTATGACTATAGTATTATCGTATTTAAAGAAAATATATATATATTTTGTATTATTTTGCAGGAAGAAGCCTGTAAAGGGCGAAGGCAGCTGTCTTGAGACCGTAGACAAGTGAGCCGTCTCTCAGTCTCCGTTTCAATTTGCTCGGGTCTGCATGGATGCTGATTAACCATGGCAGCCGTCCCTGACTTGACTCCTTGGCTGACATCAGAATTGAAGTTTTAAGCCAATCCAATGCTTTCCTATAGGAAAGCACTGTGATTGACTGAGATCATCAAAAAAAATATTTCCGATGGTCTTAGAAACCGAGACACCGCTCCTCTATCCATGTCCAGGCGGGTCCGCCCACATGCAGAAATGCCCACATACGAGTACCCAGCGTGATGATAAGAAAAAAAAAATGCTGTACCATGGGAACTTAATCTGATTGCTAATTGGTCTTTTTATATTCAGCTGTGGTTGATGTGAATACTGCCCCTTGTGATAGTAACAGAGTAGTAAATCATAGGAAACTTTAATGTATTGACTGAACTATGCCATGTATCATCTTTTGTATTATTGAAGTTATTGTTATATATTATTTTCATTAGCAAACCATCCAATGACAATGGATCGTGTAGAGAAGAACGTTAAGAAAAAAGAAAATATAGTGAGGATTTTTTTACAGTATGGTTTTACCTCAATAATTACAGCAGGAATTGAGAAACCGCAATGTGTTATTTGTTGTGAAGTTCTATCAGCCGAATCTATGAAGCCGAACAAACTAAAACGCCATTTTGAGAGCAAGCATCCAAGCTTTGCTGGCAAGGATGCCAACTATTTTAGAAGCAAAGCTGATGGACTCAAGAAAGCCAGACTTGATACTGGTGGAAAGTACGACAAACAAAACGTAGCAGCCGTTGAAACTTCATATTTGGTGGCACTCAGAATCGCCAGAGCTATGAAACCTCACACCATTGCTGAGGATTTACTGTTGCTAGTGGCCAAAGACATCGTTCGAGTTATGATTGGAGACAAATTTGTTCCGAAATTGGGTGCAATTTCCTTATCTAACGACACTGTCCGCAGAAGAATAGATGACATGTCGGCTGATATTCTTGATCAGGTAATCCAGGAAATTAAATCTGCTCCACTTCCAATATTTAGTATCCAGCTTGATGAATCTACAGACGTTGCAAACTGTTCACAGTTACTGGTTTACGTGAGGTATATTAATGATGGCGACTTTAAAGATGAGTTTCTTTTTTGCAAACCTCTTGAAACGACAACTACTGCACGTGATGTATTTGATAACGTTCGTTCGTTTCTGAAAGAGCATACAATCTCTTGGGAAAAGGTTTGTGGTGTTTGCACAGATGGTGCTCCAGCTATGCTAGGATGTCGATCTGGATTCCAACGTTTGGTACTGAATAAGTCCCCAAAAGTCATCGGAACTCACTGTATGATTCATCGGCAAATATTAGCAACGAAGACACTGCCACAAGAGTTACAAGAAGTAATGAAAAGCGTCACAAGTTCTGTCAATTTTGTAAAGGCGAGCACTTTAAACAGTCGACTGTTTTCGCAACTGTGCAACGAGTTGGATGCGCCGAACAATGCTCTGCTATTTCACACTGAAGTGAGATGGTTGTCGAGAGGAAAAGTTTTAAAACGTGTTTTTGAGCTTCGTGATGAACTCAAAAAGTTTTTTAATCAGAAAGCAAAACCGCAGTTCGAAGCACTTTTCAGCGATAAAAGTGAACTGCAGAAAATAGCTTACTTGGTTGCCATCTTTGCCATCTTGAATGAGTTACATTTATCACTGCAAGGACCAAATGCAACATGCCTCAATTTGTCTGAAAAGATCCGATCATTCCAAATGAAACTTCAGCTTTGGCACAAAAAATTGGATGAAAATAAAATTGACATGTTGCCTCCCTTATCTGCTTTCTTTGAGGAACATGACATTGAACCAGACAAAAGGATTACGATGATAATGTCTGTGAAACAACACTTGCACATGCTTGCAGATGAAATTTCGTCCTACTTTCCAAATCTACCTGACACCCCATTTGCACTTGCCAGAAGCCCATTCACAGTCAAAGTTGAAGATGTTCCTGATACAGCACAAGAGGAGTTCATTGAGCTTATTAACAGCGATGCAGCGAGAACAGAGTTCTCTACAATGCCAGTTACAAAATTCTGGATCAAGTGTTTGCAGTCATATCCTGTTCTGTCTGAGACTGTGTTGCGCCTTCTTCTTCCATTTCCAACAACATATCTTTGTGAAACAGGGTTTTCCAGCTTGTTAGTTATCAAGTCTAAATACAGAAGTAGACTTTTTGTGGAAGATGATCTTCGTTGTGCTCTTGCAAAGACTGCCCCGAGAATTTCTGATCTGGTGAAAAAGAAGCAATCTCAACCTTCGCACTGACGTTGGCTTTTTACGCATACTGTCACAAAATGTAGCAATGTAGTTTACTGTTATATTATGACTGTTTCCCATGCTACACCATGCTTCAAAACTAAATTGTATTTATTTGTAACTAGAAATATTTCACAATATATAAATACATATTGTTTTTGTGATTAATCACTATACTTTATGTTCAAAACAATGAAAATACATCCTGCATATCAGATATTTATATTACGATTCAGAACAGTAGCAAAATGACAGTTATGAAGTAGCAACGAAAATAATGTTATGGTTAGGGGGTCACCACAACATGAGGAACTGCATTAAAGGGTCGCGGCACTAGGAAGGTTGAGAACCGCTGTTCTAGAGCATCTTTAAGGACCTGTGGCCCATGGTGGTTCCCACAGTCTGCCAATCCAATGATTCTTGTAGAAAACTGTGAAATACAATGATTCTCTTCGAGCATTATAAACATTGAGCAACATCATGCTGTGCAGACAGCCACTAGAGGTGTGTTTTCATCCAGTTGTGAACCTTGCTTTGTAGCAGAAGAAATCTGTAGCAGTTCCCATTAAAATAATTATTTCTCTCTCTCTCTCTCTCTCTCTCTCTCTCTCTCTCTCTCTCTCTCGTATTAAATAGCTGCCACCTGGGCCTGAAACCCCTGCTAATCTGAGGCAGCTCTGCTCCCATTGCTGCTCTTAAAGTAAAAGCTCCGCTTAATGCCTGCATTAATCATGATCACTACACAATAGCACTTATAGTGGCCCCTATTTTAATATTTTTGATAAGCTTTTCTAATTATTTAATATTTTTAGATAAACCTTTTATAGTATTTTAAAAAAATATATATATAAATAATTATACCGTGCATGACAAATATCGAAATATTTTTTAAAATATGAAAGTATTTTAAAAGTTTATCTAAAATTAGTAAATAATTTGAAAAACGTATCCAAAAATATTAAATAGAGGCCAATATTACCAATCACATAATAAAGTAATTTCTTTTTAAAATTAGCATTTCTGTTAGTTTTGATTATTGGCGCCATCCTTTAAAAAAAATAAATAAAAAAAATAAGTAAAGTAAAAACATAAATTGATTTAAAACTCAGCTCCTTCATTCTAGCACTTGGTTTATTTTCCTGGAGCAGCTTCTCTGTCTCATGTGACATCATGAGTTATGATTACTTTTGTTTCACCCAGTGTTTCACATAAACAAAACAAGCAGTGGGAACATAGGGCTCACCCATGGCAATTATCGGGACTTGCCAGTCACTGGAGGGATAGTTTCAGACAAATGTAAAAATTGATGTTTCTCTGAAAGGACAATGGTTTTGGTGCACAGACCATTATCTATTTTTTTTTTTTTTTTGGGGGGGGGGGGGGGGGAGGGGGAATATATAAATATTATTTTTTATATAATGCCAACAAATTCCGCAGCTCTTTACAATGGGTGGACTAACAAACGGAATTGTAACCATACAAGTTTAACGCACAGGAACAGAGGGGTTGAGGGCCCTGCTCAAAGAGAGGATGTGGGGTAAGGATAATATTACAGAAGTAGATTGGCAGAATAGTATTCACTGAAGACTGATTTTCTTTTTTTTGACAGTTGCAGGAGAGGAATCAGTTGGGAGCTATTAACAGTGAAATTGATATGCTTTCATGAAATAGTGAGTTTTTAATGATTTTTGAAGGAGTAGAGATTGGGTGAGCGTCTAACTGAGGAGGGAAGGGAGTTCCACAGGAAGAATGCAGCCCTAGAAAAGTCTTGAAGGCGAGCATCAGAGGTGGGAGTACGAACGTGTAGAGCCTTCTGAAAGAATCCTATAAGTTTATTTAGCCATTATGTTTATGCAAAATACATTTTGAAAATGGGATGCATTGGTAAAAGATATTGCATAACATAAGACTTATTTATCTTATACTATATGCTTGGACCTCCCTTTTGAGTTGTAAACAATAGTTAAAAAGGAATTAACTTTTTTTCACTCACAGAGAAGCATTGGGACATGCTGCCCACATGCAATCAAATACTTCTCATATGACAGCTATGAACTGTGTGACATCCTCATGCAATGTTGAACGTCATATGACCATGTCAAACTCTGTTATGTGTGTGGAAGCATCTCTAGTGGCTGTCAGGAAGACAGCCACTAGAGGCATGATTACCTTTCAATGAAAACATTGCCATATCTACAAAATGCTGTAGTGGTCTGGGTTCCTTTTAATTCTCCCTTATATGAACACTATAGTGCTGGAATGCAGCATTAGATCCATGGCCCCTTCTCTCAGGAGATTGGAGATGTTTTTACTCACTTTTTCTCTCAAGTTGTGCCGGTCTTGCCACAGCTGGCCCCTCCTGGGTCCAGTTTTGATGAAATGCAACAAAATGTCATAGAGATGCGTTGAATCAATGCATATCTATGGGGAACGCTCAGCGCCTCCATGCATACACAGGAAGCAACTCTAGTGGCTGTCTGAGTGCCTGACACTAAAAGTGTAACTAGCCAGCAATGTAAACGCTGCCTTTTCTCTGAAAAGGGAGAGTTTACAGCATGCTTCCCCAAACTCCGGCCCTCCAGATATTGCTGAACTACAACTCCCATGATTCTCAGCCTATCTATTTCATTCATAGAATCATGGGAGTTGTAGTTCAGCAACATCTGAAGGGCCGGAGTTTGGGGAAGCCTGGTTTACAGTGCTAAGGCTGCAGGGACAGGCTATAGGCACCAGAACCACTTAATTAAGCTGTAGCGGTTCTGGTGACTATAGTGTCTCTTTAAGATGTATGTTTAATTCTACTCTTTTGGGGGTCAGTGCATTTTTAAAAACTATTACTGTAATACATAAAATAACATGACATCTTCTTAATATCCTCACACATGTTCAGGTACTGTTTCTGGTGTACCACTAAAGACAGTTAGATTCCAATATTGAAAGTACTAACATTTTAAAGTGATATATTATACATTTAAGTTTTTGCATATGTGATGATTACGACAAGTACAGCGAACTCTTTATTGCACTTATTTACCAATCTCCATAACCACAGCTACCCCTCTCCCTTTTATACTAGACTACACCAATAAAATGTATGAAATACTATTAAACATATTAGAGCAGAAACATAGCCTTGAATTCAGGAAGAAAAACAGTTTACCTAAGTGAAGTTGGAAAAGCAAGGTCAGTTTGTTCTTTCTTGGTAAAGAGGAAAGTTTTGGTGTGTTGCTATAGAGAACCGTTTTGGAATGTTTCTGTAGTCAGTACTGATTGATGGGAGAGTTCTGTGTTTTCAATACAGTTAGTTCATCAGCGTTTAGAAAGAAAATCCATGAGAATTAATGTTATTAAATAATACGAAGATTGCACTTTACTAAAATATTTTTGTAATGGGGAAATAGATGCAAGATGTAAACGGACATTAATAAACTGCATAATTATTGCAGGGTGATAAGGAAATGTTTTTTAAGAATGTTAGCATAAAGTATTGCTATGCCATTTTTAGATAAGGTTATCTAACGTAAACATTCTCATAACCGCACAAATCTGTCAATGCTAATCACAAATCTCAATGTGAACATGAATTTGTAAAGTTATACTGTAATTTGTTTCTTTGAATTGCTCTGTAATGATTTTCCTTTTTGTTACGTATATTGGTCTGATCCAGTAAAACTAGAGATTACCGGTAACCCTCAATATATCTAAAAACATTTTTTGTATCTCTTTTTCGCCCTAAATCATGTAAAAACGTCCGCTGTCTCCAGGGCTGCCATCATGGCATGACGACCATAACGGTTGTCATGGGTCTGGACTGCTCGGGGAGTCCTGGGAATCACATGCACATATATATAGCGATGATTGCTATATATATGTGCATATTTGGACCCCCCGGCTACCTGTACACCGCAGGGGTCCATCCTCCCTTCCTAGCTGCTCTGCTCTAAGTCTTGCGAGCCGCGCTGAGCATTGCCATGGCAACCTGTGGCAATGCTCTGACGACCGCGGCACTCGCAAGACTAAGTCTGTGTAGACTGCGAGACTAAGTCTCATGAGCACCGCGGTCGTCAGAACGTTGCCACGGTTTACCATGGCAACGCGCTGCGTGGCTCACAAGACTTAGAGCAGAGCAGCTTGGAAGTGAGGATGGACTGTGCCCGCAGCATGCCACCAGACCACCAGGGAATGTGACCTTTCCCCTCCCTGGCAAGGGTGGGCTGGGACTGGAGGCAGGGAGGCATTTGCCCCCCAGGCCTAAGGCTGCCAGCTCTCCCTTGTATAGATGTCATCTTGCCCTGATCCACTGCCCCCAATGTAAGAAGGTTTGACAACTTACTTGGGTTCTCCAGTCACCCCTCACTTCCTCAGTTGAGAACTGGAAACTCCTGTGCTGGACCAGGTCACTCACTGAGTGTCAGATGATCACTCTTAGCCTATGAGCTAAGCCGGGTTTAGCTCAATATGGAGAACTTATTTTTGTCACGGAGGAGGTAACTGGTCCTCGGCAGTTTCACTACTTTCTCACTCTGAGGGAAAATGCAGAAATATTAATCCCACTCTGACTTTTTTTTTATTGCTTCTTACACTTTTCTTTTTATACACGACTGCGACAAAATTCTTTAATAATTAGATCACTTTAAAACTGTGTTGGAGCTTTCACTTTCTACATACCTGCAGGTATTAATTGCATGGCACGTTTCTCACACTGACTATTTAGACATGTCCCCCCAATATGTTTATGAAAAATGTACACCAACACAAAAATGTTACACTACACTTAAACGTAAACCTGATTACATAAGGATTTAGCAGTAGATTCCCTTAATGTTTTTTTTTTTTTTTAGTTATAGCCTACTCAACAGAATGCTTTTGTGTTTTACTTAATGTGCTTCACGCTTCACCATGGGAAGTACTACACAGGGCAGGTTAACCTTCAATACATTTCACATTTCAAGAAAATATGGCAAATAAAAGGCCTGTTCAGTTATTGTTAAGTTGGGTCGTGCTGTATGCAGCAGTCTTAAAATAACATTGATTGTTCCCAACAGGCATCAAAATTCAATGAAACTAATGCATTTTATTTAGCTTAAGACATTTTTTCAAGATCAAAAGGTATGGATAGTCTTAAAATCCGTTGCTCCAAAAGAGAAGAGGAATACGTTGGAAACTGTTGCATTTATGCACTCTTTGTAATAGTATTTTTTCTCTTTCTCAATTTTGTGCTGACTCTTGCCTATTCCATTGGACCCGCGTAATGTTTTAAAGGAGTACTCCAGTGAACTCAGCAGAAATGATGACTTCTTGCCAACCCAGTGCTTTTCCTTGGGGACATATGGCGCATGTTCTCAGGCAAAAGTAGTGAATCCATTTTTGAAGAACTTTATTCTTCACTATGACGGCCAGTGGAGGTGTTTCTCTGTCAAATGTAAACCTTACCATTTCTTGGAAATGGTAGTGTTTCGCGCTGTCCTATAAATATGGACATCATCTATGCAGCAAAACCACATCATTAAGTTGATGCTTAGCGTGAAGACATTAGAATTTTACAGATTTTAAGTAGGAAGTCTTCTTAAGACATTTGGAAATTGAAGTTTGGACAATTAATTCTGTATAGATAGAAATGGAATTTATATATTTAATTTTGTAAGTGGAACTTTAGCTCTAGTTGAAGAGAGGGTACGGTGGCAGGCACCCATGGAACCCAGTTAAGTGCCAAACCATTTAAAAACAGACCACTGAGGTTGTATGGCTCAGATTTACCCTTAAATAAAAGCTGTCTTATAGGGATAACTGTGCCAATATCATTCCTTTCTGAACATGAAGTACAGACTCCATACATGTGCTGACCCAGGTACTTAAAACAGTCAATCCTAAGCAAGAATAATTTTAATCAGGCTTTCCACCCACTGTCTTTAGAGGTAACCAAATTGCCATCCTTGACAAACTTAATGAAAGCACTGAGGATTTTCTGAAGCACTAGAGCAGGCATAGGCCTTCGGCACTCCGGATGTTTTGAACTTAACCTCCCATGATGCCTTGCCAGCTGTCAGGATCGGGACAGGGATCCAACACGCAGAGTACAAAGAGTGGAAAGGTACGTATACCGGGCCTTAGAATGGCCGGACTAACGTACCGAGAGTAAAGGATAGTCAGAGACAAGCCGAGGTCGAGGGAACGAGAAGACAGATAAGCGAGAGACAAGCCGGGTCAAGGGATAACAGAGAAGCAGGGTAGTACAACGAGCCGAGTCAAAACCAATAGAGCAAACTAGAATACCAGAGCACTGAGTGACTAGACAAGCTAGAACCACGACAGGGCAATGAGCTGAAGTAAGGGGTAAGCTTAAATACCCTGGCTCTGGATGGAAATCACGCCTCTGACAAGTACCGATTGGATATCGGACACTTGAGTGACAGATTACTCGTGATAGCGTCATGACGTCACGTATTGAGCGTCCTGCTAGAAAAGGACGTGGATTCCTCGCGGCCGGTGTTTAAGTGACTGGATGAACCGCGAGGAACGGAGGAAACAGCTCGCCTGGACGGATAAACCACCAAGTCTCTACCTCCCTTAGAGGTAGAGGCCTCAGGTACCCTGACAGTACCCCCCCTCTCAGATACGCCCACCGGGCGGAATGAACCGGGGCGAGATGGGAAGCGGAGGTGAAATGCTCTGCGAAGGCGAGAAGCATGGACGTCCTCCTGAGGTACCCAACTCCTCTCCTCAGGACCATATCCCCTCCAGTTGACCAGATATTGCAATTTTCCCCTTGAAATTCTGGAGTCAATGATGGAGCTGACCTCGTACTCCTCCCGACCCTCCACCTGAACAGGACGAGGCGAGGGGACCTTAGAGGAGAATTTGTTACAAATGAGGGGTTTCAACAAGGAGACATGAAAAGAGTTAGGAATGCGTAAGGCAGGTGGCAGAGCAAGGCGATACGCAACCGGATTGATACGGGTGAGAACCCTGTAAGGGCCTATGTAGCGAGGAGCAAATTTCATAGATGGAACTTTTAGGCGAATATTCTTAGTACTCAACCATACCCTATCCCCAGGAACAAAAACAGGAGCCGCTCTTCTATGTTTGTCAGCGTGTTTCTTGAACAGCGAGGAACTATGTAATAGAATTTGCCGAGTCTGATCCCATAATTTCTTCAGGTTGGCGACATGATCATCAACCGACGGTATCCCCTGAGAAGAGGAAACCGAAGGAAAAATCGAAGGATGAAAGCCATAGTTCATGAAGAAAGGGCTAGAGCGAGTTGAATCGCAAACAAGGTTATTGTGTGCGAACTCCGCCCAAGGAATCAGACCGACCCAATCGTCCTGGTGTTCGGAAACAAAGCAACGCAGATACTGTTCGATCTTTTGATTAGTACGTTCAGCAGCTCCGTTAGACTGAGGGTGATAGGCAGAGGAGAAGTTCAATTTGATACCCATTTGAGAACAAAAGGATCTCCAGAAACGTGAGACAAATTGAGAACCTCTATCAGAAACAATCTCTGAAGGAATCCCATGTAGGCGAAAAACCTCTCTCGCAAAAATCTCCGCCAATTCAGGAGAAGTCGGAAGTTTAGGCAATGGTACGAAATGGGCCATCTTAGTAAATCTATCCACCACCGTGAGAATAACAGTCTGTCTCTTGGAAGCAGGCAAATCAACGATAAAGTCTATGGACAAACAGGACCAAGGTTTCTCAGGAATGTCCAAGGGGTGTAACAGGCCACATGGAGATGCATGAGGTAGTTTAGTCTTGGCACAAGTCTCACAAGCTGCGACGAACTCCTCAATATCTTTTCGAAGTGAAGGCCACCAGAAATCCTTGGATATCAGAGAGTATGTCTTGCGAATACCAGGATGACCAGCTATTTTACTTTCATGAAAACATTGTAAGAGCTCCAGTTGAAGTTCAGGAGGAACAAAGTTTCTTCCCTCAGGAGTGTTTCCGGGAGCTAGATGTTGTGACTTCAAGATCTGGTCAAGTAGCGGAGAATGAATTTTGAGACTGGTATTAGCAATAATATTGCATTTGGGTACAATGGAGGACAAAAGTGGTTCAACTGAAGCAGAGGGTTCATATTGGCGAGATAGCGCATCGGCTTTAGAATTCTTTGACCCAGGTCTGTAAGTCAGAACGTAATTGAAATGGGTAAGAAACAACGACCAACGAGCCTGCCTGGAGGACAGACGCTTGGCCTCTCCGATATAAGACAAGTTTTTGTGGTCTGTCAGAATGGTAACAGGATGTAATGTACCTTCCAATAAATGTCTCCATTCTTTCAAAGCCTTGATAACCGCTAGTAATTCTCTGTCACCAATGTCATACCTGCTTTCAGTACCGGTCAATTTTTTAGAGAAAAATCCACATGGATGTAATGGTTTATCAACACCCAACCTTTGAGATAGGACAGCACCTAAACCAGTCTCTGATGCGTCTACCTCAAGCAAAAAAGGCAGAGAAGTGTCAGGGTGAACTAAAATTGGAGCGGAAGCGAAAAGCTCCTTGAGAGTCTTGAACGCAAGGAGAGCTTCAGTAGTCCAATTCTTAGTATCAGCCCCCTGTTTGGTCATGTTAGTGATAGGTGCAATAATGGAAGAATAGCCCTTAATAAAGCGCCTATAATAATTGGAAAAACCAATAAATCTCTGTATGGCTTTAAGACCTGTGGGTAAAGGCCACTCTAGAATGGATTGGAGCTTATCCGGATCCATCTTAAATCCCTCCCCAGAGATCACATAGCCGAGAAAGGTTACCTGGGTTTGATCAAAGCTACATTTCTCCAACTTGCAGTACAAGCCATGCTGGAGAAGCTTGTGCAAAACCCTCCTGACTTGCTTGTGATGAATCTCAATCTCACTAGAATGAATGAGTATATCATCTAGGTATACAATGACGCAATCTTGCTGAAATTCCCTAAGAACCTCATTTATCAGATCCTGGAATACAGCTGGCGCATTGCATAACCCAAAAGGCATAACAGTATATTCATAGTGACCATATCGAGTATTGAATGCCGTCATCCACTCATGTCCCTGCTGGATTCTCACCAAGTTATATGCCCCTCTGAGGTCTAACTTGGTGAAAATTGTAGAGCCCTTCAAACGATCGAAGAGTTCGGTGATCAAGGGAATCGGGTAGGCATTTTTAATGGTTATCTTATTCAAGCCTCGATAATCAATACAAGGTCTCAAAGAACCATCTTTCTTTTTAACAAAAAAAAATCCAGCCCCGGCAGGGGAGGAGGACCTCCTGATGAATCCCTTGTCTAAATTCTCGTGAATATATTCCTCTAGGACTGAGTTCTCTTTTATAGATAATGGGTATACATGACCTCTGGGAGGCATGGTACCAGGGAGTAGGTTAATTTTGCAATCAAAGGACCTGTGTGGGGGTAAGGTATCGGCTTTCTTTTTGTCAAATACTGCCTTTAAATCTAGATACTGAGGCGGAATTTGTGTCTCTGTAGGATTGTCAGAGGTATTCGATGTATTAGTTAATCCGAGAGGTAAGACCTTCCGCAAGCATTTTTCTTGACAATTCTCTCCCCACGAAACTATCTCCCCTGACTCCCAATTAATAATAGGGTTGTGTCTCCTCAACCAGGAGTACCCCAGGACTATGGGAATAGACGGAGACGAAATGAGCATTAAGGATATATCCTCTTTATGCAGGATGCCAACAGTCAAGTTAATCGGTATGGTCTCATGGAAAATAACAGGCTCAAGTAACGGTCTACCATCGATGGCCTCGACAGCCAGAGGTGTCTCTTTTAACTGGGATGGAATAGCATGCTTGGCAGCAAAACCCTGATCTATAAAGCTCTCAGCAGCTCCAGAATCGATTAGTGCCATAGTCTTAACTACTCCCTTCTCCCACTTTAAAGAAACGGGTAACAAAAGCCTGAGCTCCTTGTAGTTGTGAATAGAGGACAAAGTAGAAACACCCAAGGCCTGTCCTCTAGAGGAACTTAGGTGCGAGCGTTTCCCGAACGATTGGGACAATTTAGGCGTAAATGACCCCTGACTCCACAATACATACATAAACCCTCCCTTCTCCTGTACTGTCTCTCCCTTTCAGTGAGATGAGTACTGCCTATCTGCATAGGTTCAGGAATACGTAAGTCTTCGAACTCAGAGATTTGAAAGGTAGGCGCTAGTTTAAAGGAGGGTCTACGGGTCCTATCTCGAGTGTTCTGCCTCTCTCTTAAGCGTTCATCAATACGAGATATAAAAGAAATTAAATCCTCCAAATTTTCAGGGAGTTCTCTAGTAGCGACCTCGTCAAGAATTACATCTGATAACCCATTCAGAAACACATCTATATAAGCCTGTTCGTTCCACTTAACTTCTGCCGCCAAGGATCTGAACTCTAGTGCATAATCCACAAGTGTTCGATTGTCCTGTTTAAGGCGCAACATTAATCTAGCTGCATTGACCTTTCTGCCAGGGGGGTCAAAAGTTCTTCTAAACGCAGCTACAAAGGCATTATAATTATAGACTAGTGGATTATCATTCTCCCATAAAGGATTGGCCCATCTCAAAGCTTTTTCAATGAGTAGAGTAATAATAAATCCAACCTTTGCTCTATCTGTAGGATAAGAGCGGGGTTGTAATTCGAAATGGATGCTAATCTGGTTTAGAAAGCCACGACACTTCTCCGGTGACCCGCCATAACGTACTGGTGGGGTAATACGGGAAGAAGCACCTACAGTGGCTACCTCTAGACCTGAGACTGCAGGAGAGATAGAAGGAGTACGTGTCTCCTCAGGTGGATTACTAGCACGAGACAAAAGTGCCTGTAGTGCCAAAGCCATCTGATCCATCCTATGTTCCATGGCGTCAAACCTGGGATCCGAAGAACCAAGCTGACTGTTTGTACCTGCAGGATCCATTGGCCCTGTCGTAATGTCAGGATCGGGACAGGGATCCAACACGCAGAGTACAAAGAGTGGAAAGGTACGTATACCGGGCCTTAGAATGGCCGGACTAACGTACCGAGAGTAAAGGATAGTCAGAGACAAGCCGAGGTCGAGGGAACGAGAAGACAGATAAGCGAGAGACAAGCCGGGTCAAGGGATAACAGAGAAGCAGGGTAGTACAACGAGCCGAGTCAAAACCAATAGAGCAAACTAGAATACCAGAGCACTGAGTGACTAGACAAGCTAGAACCACGACAGGGCAATGAGCTGAAGTAAGGGGTAAGCTTAAATACCCTGGCTCTGGATGGAAATCACGCCTCTGACAAGTACCGATTGGATATCGGACACTTGAGTGACAGATTACTCGTGATAGCGTCATGACGTCACGTATTGAGCGTCCTGCTAGAAAAGGACGTGGATTCCTCGCGGCCGGTGTTTAAGTGACTGGATGAACCGCGAGGAACGGAGGAAACAGCTCGCCTGGACGGATAAACCACCAAGTCTCTACCTCCCTTAGAGGTAGAGGCCTCAGGTACCCTGACACCAGCATTATGCGTGTAAGAGAATTATGGGGGATGTAGTTCAAAACATCTGGAGTGCTGAAGGATGCCCACCCCTGTACTAAAGTCTGTTTTCAACTGCAAGGTTAAAAGTGGCGACACATGGCACCCAGACTTCTTCATTGAGATGAAGTGGTCTGGATGCTTATAGTGTTCTTTTTAAGTATAAATCATGTTAGTATAACAAAACTATAACTTGTACAAGCAGATAAAAAAAAAAATCAGCCTAGCATTATACAATACAAATGCAAATGGTGTGAAATTATAACAGAACCTAAAGCTAACTAAATCAGTAATGTCAAAATATATTAAATGATATGCAGAACAAAGGAATTCAAGTGTAACAAGCTTGTTATACAAATCTATATAGGCAGTCGGTTACTCCCATGTATTTATTGACTCCACACTTTTACTATTAAAAGCCAGTTCTAAGGTGGAATTTTGCACTTGCTCATAGCAACACTGGAGGGTATGAAATCAGTGCGGGGGAGTGCCATACAAATAAAAGATTGTGTGGCATTGGTGATGAATGACTGCCATAAAGGGGCTTCCCAATGCTTGGAGATATGAGTGCACCAAAAGTTAGAGGTTTGTACCCTTTACACACATTGAGTGAAACTAGTACAGCTCTGCACACCAGCCAAACTTGGCTCTCATTCAACAATGAGCAAGATCTTACTGTGGGATTGCTTTGCCCTTCAACAGCGTATACATATGTTTATCTATACAGTTGATTTTTGGGGTCCTTTTTAGTGTCCCTAGAGGTACACGAGAGGAAACTAGAATTTGGAATGGATACTTACTTTTTGTAACTTTTTCTATGGTATTCCCAGAAGCAAGACACAAGGGAAAACCATGTGACAAAGTTCATAAAAATGTGATGTGTTCTAGTGCATTAGGGTCACATGGCTATACTCTTTGGCCTGTTCGGTTGTGCTGTGATATACAATATCGTAAACTGGATGTAGACTTTTGAGGACCAACATATCTCAAGGAATTTAAACTTAAAGGGACACTATAGGCATCGGGACCACTTCAGGTCATTGAAGTGGTCTGGGTACTGTGTTCCTATTGCACTTAGTGCTCCAATGTATAACAGTGCCAAACCTCCTTTTTTAATTCAATCAATAATTAAAGTACTGCACTATTTTATTTTTTATCCTCTTTTAATTTCTTACTGACCTGGATCTGAAGACTCTCTTTCAATGGGCTGCTCACTTTCACCTGTATACTTTTCTCATAGGTTGATTACTTTTTTCCTTTTTACCTTTCAGACTTTTTAGCAGTTATGTCAAGAAACCCATATGCGTTGCTAAATACATTTATTTATGCATTTTATTATAATATAGTTTATCACTTGGTTGAAAAAAATATATATAATAAAAAAGCAAAAATAAAATCATTTTTCACTATACTCCTCACCAATAGTAAAACCCGACGAAAGGGGAAGCTGTTTAATCTAAACACAAGGCAATAATGTGTGTAGAAGTTTTTTTTTTTTTTTTTGTACAAGCTCTCATTAAATAGTCTCTTTCTTTGTTTCGAAATTCAATGACCTTAAAGAAAAATAGCTGCTTGATGTATTTTGGTTTAATCCTTCCTTACATAACCATATATTTAGTACAATTTTCTGAGCCCTGATCATGTTCAATGTTCTAGAAAATATTTGTCTCTGTATGTTTGATGGTGAGTAGTTTTTGTTTATGTCCATGAATCTGCTATTATCCAAATGTATTGATTCTGTATACAAAGCCAGGTGTTGATCCCACATTTTTATATTTGAGCCAAGGCAATTTGGGGCTTTTGAAAAGTAAGCCATGTTGGCCTGAGATTTTTAGTATTATGGGAATTTTTCAGCAGCAGGATTGAGAACAAATTTCATGGATTTTTTTTTTTTGTTCAGGACTTCCTAGGCAATTACACAAATGTCCCAAATAAATAAATGGGTCTACTGGTTGAAATAAAATTAAATAAAAACCTTATAACAAGGAGAAAATGGGATTTTCGAATACCCTAAATATTGCAACTATGCTTACAGTTGAAAAGCAAACAATAATCTCTAAATTTGATCAGCTGTGAGATCCGAGCTGTGAACTATCCTTTGTAATCTTGCACTGCAATTTTTAATTTTTTTTAAATTCAAAATATACCTATGCTCGCGCCCCAGTTTGCCAACATTGAAAGGAATCCATGGAAGATATAAACACAAAAAAAAAAAGGAAATGCCAGATATATCAGCCAGTGTTGTTTCTGTTAATTTTATGCATGTGCATCTTGTTTGTTCAAGTGTTGTAGATTTTTTTCCATCCATGATTAAATGAGATGCGCAAGTGCTTTTTATTTGTGCTTGTGGCTTTTGTGAATATTCTCGTAGAACCGAATATTTGCTTTCCTTACTTTTGGGGATGGAATACAAGATGGAGTCTATTTATTTAGTTGCATTTTTTTCCTCTTCTTTTCTTTCCATATTTTTTAAGGTATCTTGAAAAGGAAATATGCAGAGCAGCCAGGTGCATCCTGGTGTCTAGATAGTCCTCTATATTGCCTACCTCATAGATAATTGAAATTGGCACTAAATGTATCAATTGCTGCAAAAGAACATAAGTTCTAAATCAATTCATATTTTGAAGGGGAAGTAGAGGTGGATCGAACCTGGCAAAAAAAATGAAAAAACTAAATTACATTGTTCAAATAGCTTTTCAATACGAACAATATTTGTTGGCCTGTACTCTGGAGCTCTATCAGTGGCCAACGTACTTAATACTGTAATTTGCAATATATTTGCAGTCCTGTAGTCCTGGTGTAAGCATTTTATGTTCTAGCTAGAAAATCGCTTCCAGACTATTAGTAGAAAGGCACAGCAGAGGATCATCTCGCTTTGTGTGTCGAGAAGCTGCAATAGCATCTGTTGTGGCTTCCTCCAACCACAAGAAGAAAACAGGAAGTCTTTTTACATGATTGAAAATAATGGTCCACAGAACTAAAAAAAAAAGCGAATTATTGTCTTCAAATGGAGATAATTAAGTTACATTAAAGGGACAGTGGAAAACAAACATTATCCTAGGAATTAGTCAACCAAACCTTGGTTTTGCTTGAATTACTTCACTGTCAATAGATCATTGTAATTGTGAAATTGAATTTCACATAGAAATGCTGTCCTTTTGCATACCGTGCTCATTAAAGGAAAACGTCTTTTCCTTTATAGTCTTGATGTGGACTATTTTGTAATGAAGGCGTGCATATGTGCTTTAAAGTAAATATATATTTTAAATGCACCCCCTGGTTTACTCTTGCTCTATGGTGGAACTCAACTCTAAATCTTCTTTGGCATATCTGACCAGAAACTGAAGGGCTGGCTATTGTTAGCTCTGTCCAAAAACATTATATTGCCCTCCCTTCACAACTCAACATTATTCTAAATCTTGACAACTCAGCCACACAATGCGCGTCCCACACGAGTCGCTTGAAACGTGGATGTTATATGGTGTCTAGAATGAAGACAACTTGAGTATGATAACCAATAACACCCATGGTGAATAAAAGTCAGTTCACTTTTAGGAACCATTTTGTTAAATAAATTGTGCTATACCTCATAAGCAATGCTGTCAAGGCATAGCCTGGCATACTATTTAAATCAGTAATTCCATGTTGCTATGGTCGTAATCCTGCAAAAATGTTTTTATAAATATAGCATCATGGAAGCAATGCCTGAGAGAGTACACATGTTTAGGGTATGTTGAAGCATGATTCCCCAGTATACATGCACATATGGAGAAGATGATGACCTCAGTAAAGCCTGTCTTGTGCTACCTTTACTACACTTCCCATCACATTAAAACACTTCAGTTTTTCCTCAACCCAGGGAATGGTAATAACCTCCCCAGCTCAAAGGCCATATTCACCAGGAAATATAGAGTGAAATATCTCCCAGAAATGATTTTCAGTTTTCAGATTAAAGGAGCACTCCAATCACTATAACCACTACATCATGCTCCCATGAGTTAATCCTTGCAGTACAGGACTGGCTCATTGGCTGAGAACATCAGCAACGCACTCTCAGTCAATGAGCTAAGCCATGCCTTCCTGGGCTTGATACCGGAGAAACTGACGGAAGCCAAGCACAGAGAGATGGACACAGGTTTCTTCAGGAAGGAAGAGATTCTTTATTGGATCACCGATCGGGACTCAGAGGGACTAGCGTCACCAAAATACAGCAAATTCTGAGCCCCGGACAATAGTGCAGGCTCCTTATATAGGCATATAACATCTCCCATATTAAGCTCCACCCGCACATTCTCTTAACCAATCAACACAAATAAGAATTAACTTCCTGTTTGACCGCATGGCTTGTCCAGCACAATGGAGGAGGGGAATACTATATCCTGTATTCTTGCACATGCTCCGTACACTACTGATCGTATCTTGCCTCGTGCAACCAACTGATCGATACGTCAGCATATGCACGTACACATGCCACGTGGTAATCTCGGCCTACTAAATTTATTTTTACCGAGATTCCACCACATTCCCCCCTTTGATGCCTCTTGATATTTTACAATTACTTGAGGCATCACATAACCTTAGTTTTGCTTACACCGCAAGTTACCTTGAACCAGACCAGACTTATCTTATGATGTGAATATTTTAACACTCATCTTCCTGCATTGGTTCTCCTTGATCTAGAGCCTTATACTTATATATCGCCATTATCTGTGCAGCAGCCTTCCTCTCTGCTATACTTCCTATCAGGCTTTGCACAGACCTAACTACTAAGGGTATAAGACACGGTAGGAGTAGACACAACAGTAAAATCAGTGGGACTCCACCTACCACTGCCTTAAGCCCTCCAAACCACTCATACCAGCTACCAAACCAACTACTTGGATTGTACCCTTTCCATACCTGAGTAGGCACATGCGCTAGTTTAACCATATGGCTAGTAAGCTCAGCTATTGCTTGCCCTTCGTCATCTATTTGAAGACAGCAATTGCTTAGGTTAAACTTCCCACATACACCTCCCTCTACTGCCAAAAGGTAATCCAAGGCTAATCTATTTTGGTAGACTGCCGTCCTCATCCTGGTGTTATGCTTCGCTAGAAGATTGAGCGCTTGTGATGTTTCATTAGTGATAATCTCAACCACCGCCTGTAATCTTATAATGCGGTTGAGCATATAAATAGGGGTTCTATAACCAAAGGTACCATCTTCTGCCCACGTGGCTGGCCCATAATAATCTATGATACGCTGGGGAGGCCATTCATTATCTTCCCAGGTGCCTATCTCTAAGGGTCCCCTTTTCTTCCTATGATTCACATCATACACTTTAACACCTAAAGTCTCACCTGTTTCAATCGGTAACAAGAAGAAGGATGGTTTGAGCATACCCAACACACATGCCCCTTCCCAGTCCTGTGGCAACTCCGAATAGGCTTTCTTACCACAGATCCAGTACAAATTTGCTGGGGCTCTCCAGGTAGATGTGATGGATAAATCAAACCACACATCCTTTAAACTGGCATATCTGGCAAACGGGTTAGATGGTTCTGAGACATTTGAAGCCGACCACCAAGTTGTATTTTTAGTATCATCATCATAAGCTTTTTGCCCTAGACAAGTTAATTCTCCTACAGAAGTATTATACATTATTCCTTTCCTTGCTATGCAAACATAACCTATGATGGAGGTCTTTAATCTCCACTCAGATTTACCTCTAACACTCAAATGATAATCGGCTTGTGTAGATATTAGTTGGTCAACTGCCTCAGAACCGGACATTACCTCCTTTGCTTCCCAAGGCCATTGGTCTCCCATGTTAGTACCTCCACACACATAGCAGTTGGTAACATTAAGACTACCGGCAATACTTTCAGCTAGGTCAATGAACAGGTTTTTAGCGTTATGGGGGATCTTATTATCTATACTCATCTCTTCATAAAAGGAATGGTATACTTGATGAGTCTGGGAGGATACCGTATCAGTCTCTATTCCTATAAACAATAATGTCCCAGGATCTAAACCCGTCCCGTATATCTGAAACCCAAATAAATTTCCATACTTATCTAGGAACTTGTCGGGGTTATTAATAAGTATATGGACTGGGTTGCATTCCATAGACTTACAATAAGGGCTAGTCGGCAACTTAGTCACTATCATGTCTTTATCTACTGTCTGTCCCCAAGTCGCCCACCCCACACAAGACCAATATGGGCAAAAGTTATAGTCTTTATTTGGGCATCTAGGACTTACATATTTATTTTTACTACTGGGACAAATATATTTATCATTAGACCCATACGTCCTCTCCCATCTAAGATCCCCACATACATTCGACGGCTTTCTACCACTTGATATCGCTTTACACGCATCAAATAGCAGAACACCCGAAGAATATACGGATTCTAACACCGTCTTATTAATTAGGGTCCCCTGAGGATCTCCATTCCTGAGAGTCAACCAAATTGTACGAGGTTGATACTCTGGACTGAAGCACTTAGGTTCTCCTACTCCTAAATGGCACACACTATAGTCTATATTTAAGTATCTACATCTCGATACATCTCCTTTACACTCGTATTGTGAATGCCAAATTAGGGTTTGGGAAATATGGTTACCTGTTCTCGTAGTCTTAATGCATACCTCACAGCTAGGAGTGTCGGTACCTCTACCTTCCTGAATATAAAAACACATATAAATAAACACAATCAAAAGCACATCTTTCGCCGTCATCCTCAGTCTTCGTCCGTGCGATGGAACCTCAGCTTCCAGGATGTGAGGGCTGCAGGGAATGGAGTTCTGCTCGTCTTCACAGGTGTCCCTTCGAGACTTTCCTGGCTTATACACTATGTGTTGGTAAGCGGACAGGCTTTATTATGGCCTTCTCACTCACACCTGTAACAATAAAATTTGTAATCCACAATAATTCCTCGTTACTCCGACTGAGTAGTGCGTTTCAACCGGATCTTGCAGGGATTCTCTGGATCTGCTGTAACTTGCCAAGAATCGACTGCTGCTGGTTTAACCCTGGAGTGATGTATCCACGGAGTTACTTCGGCTACTTTTATCGCTGTAGGGGTAGACAAAAGAACAACATAAGGACCTCTCCACTTGGGCCCTAACGGTACATTATTCCACTCTTTAATCCACACTTGGTCTCCTGGATGATAACTATGAACAGGGGGATAAATATTCACAGGTAATCTATCTTGTACCCATTTCTGTACCTCCTCCATAGTCTTACCCAACTCTACAACCTGCTGCCGGGTAATTCCTTCTCCCAACTGACTCAAATCCCCCCTTAAGTTACCAAGTACGGGAGGTGGTCGCCCATACATGATTTCAAAAGGAGAGAGGCCCATCCTTCTGGTAGGGGTACTGCGGATTCGCAATAGAGCTATGGGTAAGAGAACGTTCCACTTAAGTTGGGTTTCCTGACACATTTTAGCCAACTGGTTCTTAATAGTTCTATTCATTCTCTCTACCTTACCAGAACTCTGGGGTCTATATGCAGTATGAAGCCTCCACTTTATACCAAGCATATGAGTCAGTTGTTGTAGGCACTGGTGAACAAAAGCTGGACCATTGTCCGATCCTATAGAACAGGGTAGTCCATATCGGGGTATTATTTCTCGTAGCAGGAATCTTACAACTTCTCCTGCTTTCTCTGTACGAGTAGGACATGCTTCTACCCAGCCTGAATAGGTGCACACAATTACCAACAGGTAACGATGTCCACCCGATTTAGGCATCACTGTAAAGTCTATTTGTAGATCGGACATGGGGAGTCCCCCCATAAACTGGACTCCTGGTGGCTTTACTGGTCCTTGTCTTGCATTATTCTTAGCACACGTTACACATCTGCGTACAATGGCCTGAGTCAAGTTGGACAATCTTGGTATGTAGAAATGTTTCCTGAGAGATTCTTCAGTACTGTCTCTCCCAGAATGTGTCCCGTTGTGATAATTTTGGACAATTTCTACCGCTAGTGATGCTGGTATAACTATTCTTCCATCTTCTAGCTGATACCACTTGTTCTCCAAATACTTTCCCGGTTCAGTCTTTAACCACTCCTCTTCTTGAGCTGTATAAACTGGAGTCCATTGGGACAGTGGAGTTGGTATAAGAGCAGCTATATGCCCCACATACTCCTGTCTTCCTGATTCAGCAGCACGCTTAGCTGCACTATCTGCCATCCGATTTCCCTTGGTTACATCACCATCTCCTCTCAGATGCGCTCGACAATGTATGATACCGACTTCTTTCGGCTCCCACACTGCTTCCAATAGTTGTAGGATTTCGGCTGCGTATTTGATTTCTTTGCCTTCTGAATTCAGTAGTCCTCTTTCTTTATACAAAGCTCCGTGGGCATGAGTGGTTAAGAACGCATACTTAGAGTCCGTATAGATATTCACTCTTAAACCTTCAGCCAATTGTAACGCTCGTGTTAGTGCTATTAATTCTGCCTTTTGTGCTGATGTTCCTTTCGCCAGTGGCCGAGCTTCTATCACCTTGTCTATTGTTGTTACTGCATATCCTGCATAGCGGATCCCTTCTTTCACATAACTACTGCCGTCGGTATAATATTGAACATCGGGGTTCTGGATGGGAAAATCACGAAGATCTGGTCTACTTGAAAATACTTCATCCATTACTTCCAAACAATCATGTTGACTTTCAGTAGGTTGTGGCAAAAGGGTAGCTGGATTTAAGGTGTTTACAGTCTCTAAATGCACTCTTGGGTTTTCACACAACATTGCTTGATACTTGGTCATACGGCTGTTACTAAACCAATGATTTCCTTTGTAATCCAACAACGTCTGTACTGCATGTGGGACTCGTACATAAAGTTCTTGACCCAGAGTGAGTTTATCGGCTTCAGCTACTAGCAGGGCGGCTGCAGCTACGGCTCTTAGACAAGGTGGAAGTCCGCTGGCCACTGCATCCAATTGCTTAGACATATAGGCAACAGGTCTTTGCCATGATCCCAAGTACTGTGTCAATACTCCCACAGCCATTCTTCTTTGCTCATGTACATATAAGTAGAATGGTCGTGTGTGATCAGGTAGACCTAATGCTGGGGCACTCATCAAAGCCTTCTTCACATCTTCAAATGCCGTTTGCTGTTCTTGGGTCCATAAGAAGGGGTCGTGCTCTGTACCTTTGATGGCTGCGTACAGAGGTTTTGCCAGTATCGCATAGCTGGGAATCCATATCCTACAGAAGCCTGCTGCCCCCAAGAATTCTCGCACTTGTCTTCTATTCTTGGGTATTGGTATTTGGCAGACAGCTTCTTTTCTCTCTGGCCCCATAATCCTTTGACCTTCAGAGATATGGAATCCCAGATACTTGACAGTTGGCAAACACAACTGAGCCTTCTTCCTGGACACCTTGTATCCTGCCTTCCAGAGAATATGTAGTAGATCGTGCGTTGCTTGCTGACATTTTTCTTTTGTAACTGCTGCTATCAACAAGTCATCTACATATTGTAACAATACACATTCTCCTGGGATAGACTCGAAATCCAGTAGATCTTGACTTAGAGCTGAACCAAATAGGGTAGGTGAATTTTTAAACCCTTGGGGCAGTCTTGTCCAAGTCATTTGGCGTTTTGAGCCCGTTACAGCGTTCTCCCATTGGAAAGCGAAAATACATTGACTTTCTGCGGCAATTCGGAGGCAAAAGAAGGCATCTTTGAGATCTAAGACTGTGAAGTAAGTAGCCCCGCCCGGAATTAAAGCAAGCAGGTTATATGGATTGGGTACAACTGGATGTATACTAACAACCGCATCATTGACTGCTCTCAAGTCCTGCACAGGTCGATACTCATCTGTACCGGGCTTTTGAACAGGCAGCAATGGGGTGTTCCAGGGGGAAGTACAGAATTTTAGGATACCATACCGTATGAACTTATCCAGATAGGATTGGATGTTCTTCTTAGCCTTCTGTGGGATGTGGTATTGTCTTAGGCTTACTGGATAAACCCCAAGTTTCAGTTCAATTTTTATAGGTGGAATATTGCGGGCCAGTCCTGGTGGGTTGTTCTCTGCCCAAACTCCTGGTATGTTAAACAATGTCTCATCACTCCTAGGGTTTTGGCTAGTCAACACTGTATAAAGTCGCCACTCTTCTTCCTTTGGTACGGATAAAGTCATAATACCTGAAGGTCCATTAAACTTTAAGGATGTTGTTCCATTTGGTAGGAACGTAATCTGCGCTTGTAATTTTGATAGCATATCACGTCCCAGCAATTGGACTGGACATTCAGGCATATAAAGGAATTGGTGTTTTACTACGTGGCCTCCCAATGTACAGAGTCGACTTTTAAGAACCGGTTTTTCAGCACTTCTTCCAGTTGCTCCTATCACAGTAATAGTCCTTCCAGATGGAGGAGCAACTAGATTAGTCACCACTGAATGTTCAGCACCAGTGTCGATCATGAACGCACTCCTTTTTCCCCCTATTGATACATCGACCATAGGCTCCGCTCGACCAAGGGGGATGGAGCCCGGTCGGTATCAATAGTCCTCCATGACCGTGTCAGCCAATCCTACAAAGTCCCTACCTTCTCTATCGCGGGACCTTTGCGCTGCTGGAATATACCTGTCTTCCCTAACACTTCCTCTGTTCCCATTACTCCCTCTATAACCATTACTCCCTCCGGGGCCTCCTCTACCTCTCGCTCTGCCTCTAAAGTTTCCGTAGCCTGCCCTGGGTTGGTCTCTCTCGTACTGCTCTCTTTGCGGACATTCGTTCCTCCAATGCCCTTCTTCCTTGCAATACGCGCATTGATCCCTACTCAAAGGCTCCCTACTCCATCTATTATTGCCTCTATCTGGGCCCCGTTTATCTACGCCTGCGATCGCTACCGCTAGCATATCAGCCTTTTTACGCATCTTGCGCTCTTCCTCTTTCTTACTTTCTGTATCCCTGTTCATATAGACCTTATTTGCTACCTCCATTAGTTGGGTGATGGACATACCTGCAAACCCTTCTAACTTTTGTAGCTTGCGCTTAATATCTCCGTATGCTTGGCTGACAAAGGCGGAGTTAACCATTCGGGAATTGTCTGCGTCTTCCGGATTAAAGGGGGTATACAAGCGGTATGCCTCCAATAATCGGTCATAAAAGACACTGGGCGCTTCATCGCTTTTCTGGATCACCTCAACTGTCTTCGACATGTTAATGGCTTTCTTTCCTCCTGCTTTCATGCCAGCAATTATAGCGTCTCTATAGGCTCTGAGTTGAACCATATCAGCACCATTTACGTTCCAATCGGGATCAGTGTTGGGATAATGTGTTGCGGCCCATGCTGCTGGATTAGCTTGGTTCAAAACACGGGCTCTATCCTCTAGTGCTTTTATGGCTGCTTGATTTATTCTTGTCCTTTCCTCATTGTTAAATAAAGTCATTAGTAACTGCTGGCAATCAGCCCATGTCGGATTATGCGTCTGTACTATTGAGGTGAACAGATCAGTCATAGCTTGTGGTTTCTCAGTATACGAGGAATTATGGGTCTTCCAGTTTAAAAGATCGGTTGTGGTAAATGGGACATATACGAAGACTGGGTCAGCGTGTGCCATTTGACCTGCGGCATCGATATAAGCTGACCCGGGATTCAGACGAAGAGGCATCTGATAGTGCTTTAATTGTTGGGCACCAGTCAACTGTCGGGTTTGGATGGGGCTACGTAGAGAGGCGTCAGTCATGGGTTCCGGTCGGGGAGAGATAGGGTATGGGGATGTGGGAGGTTGGTTTTGGGAAAAGGTCGTAAATAAAACACTTCGAGCCGAGCTAGATGAAGCTTGACCGGAAGTCTGAAGTGGCGCCAAATCAGGATATTCGTTTCTAATGGGGGTGGGTTCTGGTTCCGGAAGGGGAGATTTAGTACGAGGGGGGGTGGATCCTGTACTGGAGGAGGAAGCGGAAGTGGATGGGGGTAATGAGGGGAGGGCTGCAGGACTTCCTGCGTTTGCGTCACTTCCTCTCAACGGAAAGTAAGGGGTCGGCAAAGGGATCTCGGACTCAGGGGGCGTGTCCAAAATGGGCCTAACACCAGTCCTAGTGGACGAACAAGTCCTAGCTACCATGAGGCGACACTGCTCCTCGTGGCATGTCTGGAGCCATTTTGGCGAGTCATTTACGGCCTGTCTCCAACAGTCAATATAAGGAAACTGGCCGTAAAGTTCAGGCCTACCTGATACAGCCACGTGTAAGCGCTGTACCAGAGTTAGATCCAAACTGCCACGTGGCGGCCATGCCGCAACCAAAGTAGGCCACTCCCTAGTACACAAAGTGACCAAACGTACAGGAGACATTTTAACCCCAAAATCACAAGTTTTGAATCCCTTTTTAAAATTCTTCACCATACAACCTAAGGGATCCGGAATCGTTGACTGCGACGCACCCATACTTAACAATGGAACGTCGTCGACAACGAATACTATACACGCGTACTATTCAACAGTCACACCCGTTTCCTCTGGCAACAGCACCACGTGGTACGGTTACCAAGTGAAACGTACACAATAACAATAAACACTCAGGGAATTCCCGTACACACACAGCTGTTACACCAGTCACTATATAATCAATATTATGCCCTTTGGCGTAACTATACAGTCACCCACGCTATAATTCTCTATATACGAATTACCCGTCTATAACACACCCCAGTAACATCGTCTTTTACAATTAGCGGTTACAGTACGGTTAGCATAGGTCAAAGCACAAGTTAAGGTCACAATACAATTATTAGTGGTTATGGTGTTAAACATGCAATGGACAACAATGATTAGTACTTATATACAGTGTCAGTAAATATACAGGGTTATGGTACCGTGCACTATAATACAGCAACACACTATTAACACTCTCGCTAGACGGCTGAGCTCGCGCTATCTAACAAGATATACACTTTACTAAACAATCGTTAACACATTTACAATTCCCAACTAAACTATTGGCCAGTACCTTGAATGGACTACCTAAAACTATATACACCCGTTTTGGTTAGCCACACTGCCCAATCACCACATATATAGCGAGCTAGAGAACCGAATTTACACAGGCGCCTCTTAGTCGCACTATCAAAAGTCTAGTGGGTTCCAAATTTACACGCCTTCCCACTTAGCCCAGATAGGATGAGAACTAGCGAACCGAATTTACACAGGCGCCGCTTAGTCTCCCGGTCCCTCCGACCTAGCGAACGTAATATACACCCTAGAACGCTAGTCTAGACAAGACACCGGTGTCCGGCTAGGGCTATTTACACCAGGACCCCGCCTGACTAACCAAATCAAACGGTCTGACTAAAGAGCGTTCGATCGAGCGGTGCGCCTTCGCTCCTTCCCTCCGACAGAGGGGGCAGATACACAGATTCAAACCCCTTTGGGCCTACCGCACAATCGGTATACCCCTAGTGGGTCCTGCCGTCTAAAACAGCAGTTGTCTTACCTCCTCGTTCCTGAACCTGAGTTCACACTCATCGACGGGGACACCCCAGCACTTCTCACGTAGAGGCCGATGATCTCCTGGACAACAGACCAGTGGCGCCGAGACGAAGGGAGGTCCACGCAGAAGTTCAGGGGTGCAGCCGTAGAGAACGTGGGCAAAGATAGACCGTCTCACGCCTCTGCCTCTCAGCTACCGTTGAACGATGAGTTTCCCGGCCAATGCACCAAATGATACCGGAGAAACTGACGGAAGCCAAGCACAGAGAGATGGACACAGGTTTCTTCAGGAAGGAAGAGATTCTTTATTGGATCACCGATCGGGACTCAGAGGGACTAGCGTCACCAAAATACAGCAAATTCTGAGCCCCGGACAATAGTGCAGGCTCCTTATATAGGCATATAACTCCTCCCATATTAAGCTCCACCCGCACATTCTCTTAACCAATCAACACAAATAAGAATTAACTTCCTGTTTGACCGCATGGCTTGTCCAGCACAATGGAGGAGGGGAATACTATATCCTGTATTCTTGCACATGCTCCGTACACTACTGATCGTATCTTGCCTCGTGCAACCAACTGATCGATACGTCAGCATATGCACGTACACATGCCACGTGGTAATCTCGGCCTACTAAATTTATTTTTACCGAGATTCCACCACAGGCTTACTACGGTATTTCAGAGAAGGTGGCTGGTGCTCTGCAGACCTCTGACAAGTTGTCAAATCATTTGCAAACCGTTTACTTATCCTGGGATGGCGATAGGGTACTTCAGACTCTGTAACCACTACAGCGTGATCATACTGCTTGGAGTTAGAAAGATTTAGAAACGCTCTATTTTATTAACTGTTCTTCTTCTTAAGCTTTTCTTTTTCGTATTGTGTTTTAACATGGTGGAAGGGATTGTGAAATAAAATAGATATAGAAATCCAAACACACATGATGCTATGGTAAATCCACACATTGTCTGTACTGCATACATCTGCAAAGCTAATAAAGGATTAAATAAAGGCTTTTAAAATATCTTATAGCATCTATTGAACAATCGTTGTATTTATTTATAGTTATGTGGTAGAATCTTCAGTCATGGTTCTATATAAAAGAGATGACCATATTAAGGGATGCATGCATTTTCTATTTTACGGGGTTTTAAAATGCAATAAAAAAGAGGGATTAAAGAAAGGAAGAACATTTAAAACATTAAGAAAAGTAGGGCCTGTTTTGTTTATTTTGAGTGTTTAAGTAATGTTTATGGTAAAACCAGCACTCTGGTATGGTAAGTGTACTTAAGTCTTGCAACTCGTTATTGTGTGGATCCACTGGTGCTATTATCTTGTACAAGTAGCCTGTAATGAAGCCTATACTGTGCCAGTTAATCTACTATTGATTAGTGCAGATTGTTACCCCAGGCATATATTTTGTTTTGTCTATTTACAAAAGTGGCATGTTAACTCACTCTGTGACCTTGACTGAATATTAAAGTTTTGTATGACCTGTCACCATGCGGACACTAGTCCCTGTATGCATGTTGTCTCACTATGACTCATACTGTCTCTGTCATGGATGTACCGCTATATTTCATTTTCAATCTCTGCCACAATAAAACAAAGATTGACAAAATAAACATATATAGCAATGTTAAAAATGCAAAAGTTATTAGTTAATACTGAGAGAAGTATTACTTTGCTTGTATTCCATACAATTCCATATAAAATATTCAATATAATGTAGCCTCCTTTATCTTAACACATGCACTGTAGTTACCCTGTACAAGATGATTGTAGAATTATGCTAACAACCATAATTATGGAATGAAACTGATCAAATTTGTGGTTCACTGCACCCGCTGGTATTTTGGTTTGAATTCTTTGTCACCTTCATGTTATGTGTTTTTATTTAATTTTCTTCTATGTGTATATAATATATACATTTATTTATTTATTTTCTGCGTTGAACAAAGTGATCTCATTATCATCTCTTCAGAAGGGTACTGAGACATTGTGTTCCCGAATGTTCTTATGATAGTACAATTCACATGTGGGAAATTAGTTGTAAAGCAAATTTTGCACTGATTACTTCCTTTAATTACAGGGGATGGAAAGAGGAGCTAAAGGCCAGTTTGCCTCGTTCAGCAGTTTCATTTCAACAATAAACCAGAAAAAAGAAGCATCCGGGAACAGAAGCTCACCTACACAACTTGTTATACCCAACAACAAAAATGGTAAATACAGATCTGTTATGTACACAGCTGTTCCACGCAGGCATGATCATGGTATACTTGATTACACAGAACCGGAATAATTGTGTACTGCTTGATGCATTCAGTGGGGCTTATTTACTAAACCAGGGATTATGGAGGAATAGTTGGTTAAGTAGCTATGTTGTTCCAGGGCTGAGTGTGTATGTTTCAGACTGTCCAGTATACCATTTCTCTTTGATGAGCCCTTGTTACAAGCCATTGCATGGTGGCTGACCTATGTGTTGATATTTATACAGATACTCTGTGTTTTAACCCCTTAAGGACCAAACTTCTGGAATAAAAGGGAAGCATGACATGTCACACATGTCATGTGTCCTTAAGGGGTTAAACAAAATTGTAGGAGGGCATTGGAATTAAGTGGTGGTTTGCATTTGTTTGAAGGGGTACTATAGTGTCAGGAATACAAAGCTCTGTCTGCCCCTCCCTCGCACCACCCCTCCCTGGTGAATTAAGGGTCAAAATCCTTTAATTTAATTACTGGATCCCAGCGCCAGTGCCCTTCGGTGTTGGGTTGCTGCTCCGCCTCCTCCGACGTCACTCAACGAGGGGGGCGCTAATGCCCAGAGGCCTCCCCATAGGGAAGCATTGAATCAATGCTTTCCTATGGGGATATAGCTGACGCTGGATGTCCTCATGCAGAGCCACTAGAGGCTGTTTTAGTTTCTCAAAACCTGCAATGTTTTACATTGCAGCATTAAGTGCCATAGGGACACTGTGCCTATACCACTTCAATGAGCTGAAGTAGTCTGGATGCCAATAGCGACCCTTTAACCCCTTAAGGACACGACATGTGTGACATGTCATGATTCCCTTTTATCCCAGAAGTTTGGTCCTTAAGGGGTTAAAGGGATATTATAGTCACCAAAACAACTTTATATTATGAAGCAGTTTAGATCATGCCTCTGCAGTCTCACTGCTCAATTCTCTGCCATTCATGAGTAAAATCACTTTTATTTCTGGTTATACAGCCCTAGCCACACCTCCCCTGGCTGTGATTGACACAGCTTGCATTTTTTTTTTGTTTTTATCTCTGCTCTGTAAATTGAACTTTAATCACACACAGGAGGCTCCTGTGGGGTCTAGAAGGCTATTGGCAGAGCAGGAGATAAGAAATTCTAAGCTAAAAAGAATTTGCAATAAAGGAAGTGTATGTGATGGACTACCTTGCACCCCGACCGGGTACCTCTGTCAAGCTCGCTTTTTAGCTCTCCTCCAGGACACAGGAGTGCTTCAGCCCCTAGCCTCTGCAGCTTGGCTTGGGTCTCATTGTCGCTTACCGCCCTGAAACAGGGTCCTGGGTACAGCTTCACATGATTAAGCTCTCCTGCAAGTATAGCTGATCCGCCCAAACACTAAACCAGACTGAGTGAAGGGTGGAAAGGAACTGGTTTATAATGGAAAGTTACCTGCTTAAATACACAACCCCCAGCTGGGGGTCTCCACACAATAAAATGCAAGCCCCTCCCAAAGATTTCTGTGCCTGGGAGATAATTGAGTTAATTATCTCCCAGGAACAGAGAGGCAAACACAAAAACATAAAACATAAAAATACCCCAAAACATCATAAAAATATACAGTAACCCCACATATTATACATCCCCATATAGCCTTGATCTGAGCGCCCAAGATGTCCAAATAGCGCACTGATCCATGCAGTATAGGGGAAATGCCACCGGCTGCACACGTGATCCTATGCCCAAAATAGTTCCAGAATGTCTGGTGCTCTTGCCGGTCAACCTTTGGGAGCTTCTGTGTCTGAAATAAGAAGTAGCATTTGTTTTCCTTAGTCTCACACACCTTCCCTCCAAAAAGCGTTCTCCTGGCTGATCGCACAAAGTGGTTCAAAACTCTGATCCAAGTTGTCCGAGAACCACAAGGTCACCTCATGCCGAAAACAGTTCATTAACAATCTTAAGTACTAAGTACCACTGAGGTGACCGGGGAACCACGAAGTCCTCATGCCCAAATCAGTTCCATAGCGGTTGCGGCTAAGTACCACTGAGAACCGTTAGTGGGTTTTCTTCATGCGAACGGCCACCAGGGAACTAGCGTCTGGTTCCATTCAAATAAAGGGAAAGTGCCGAACCAGTGGCACTGAGGGAAAGCTGCTAATGGCGGCTGTGTAGAATAACCCCCGAATGGGAATGGACCATAGTCGGTGGGCAGGAAGCCAGCTTCCATACTCCTCCAGGAGTTCATGGCAAACGTTCGTGGGAAGGAGAATTTGTCACAGTGTAAACATTAGATGACTCTTTGCAGGATGTGATGTGTTTTGGAGGCTGTGCAAGTGACATGTAGGGAGGTGTGACTAGGGCTGCATGAACAGTGATTTCTCCTAAATGGCAGAGAATTAAGCAGTGAGACTGCAGAGGTATGATCTATACAACAAAACTGCTTCTTTAAGATAAAGTTGATTTGGTGACTATAGTGTCAGTTTAAGATGTGCAGAAGGTACGTAAAATGTGGGAAGTGACAAGCCTTTATTAACCCCTTAAGGACACATGACATGTGTGACATGTCATGATTCCCTTTTATTCCAGAAGTTTGGTCCTTAAGGGGTTAAAGGAACACTATAGTCACCTAAATTACTTTAGCTAAATAAAGCAGTTTTAGTGTATAGATCATTCCCCTGCAATTTCACTGCTCAATTCACTGTCAGTTAGGAGTTAAATCACTTTGTTTCTGTTTATGCAGCCCTAGCCACACCTCCCCTGGTTATGATTGACAGAGCCTGCATGAAAAAAAAATACTGGTTTCACTTTCAAACAGATGCAATTTACCTTAAATAATTGTATCTCAATCTCTAAATTGAACTTTAATCACATACAGGAGGCTTTTGCAGGGTCTAGCAAGCTATTAACATAGCAGGGGATAAGAAAATCTTAATTAAACAGAACTTGCAATAAAGAAAGCCTAAATAGGGCTCTCTTTACAGGAAGTGTTTATGGAAGGCTGTGCAAGTCACATGCAGGGAGGTGTGACTAGGGTTCATAAACAAAGAGATTTAACTCCTAAATGGCAGAGGATTGAGCAGTGAGGCTGCAGGCGCATGTTCTATACACCAAAACTGCTTCATTAAGCTAAAGTTGTTCAGGTGACTATAGTGTCCCTTTAATAATGATAATATTCAGAGTTATGGTGATTGAGAAAGTATCACATACACCATTTCACTCTGATGTAAATGAAACCAGGTTTGGTATTGTTGCGTTATGCTTTGTGCAGCAATATGGCTGATGGTCATTACACCAGTCATAGTTCTGGTTGAAACAGCCAATGAAAAAGCAGCTGGTGTAGAATTCTCAAAGTGTTCCGAAATGTGTCCTTTTTGGAGGAGTGTTGATTAAAAATATGTTTCAATTGATTAAAGCATTTTAAAAGTATGTCACTTTCCTTCAATGTATATTCTGACAGATTTTGGCTTCCCCACCATTATGACCCATTAATGAAAAATACTGGCTGAGATGTATCACAGTGTTGTGGTCTGTAAAGTGGTGCAAATATGTAAAATAGAAGAGTCAACAATGGAACTGGTTGATTTAATTGGTTTCCGTGGTAATTGCCTCACTGTCATACCTTCTCCCGGCGTCCGTCCTGTCCCTCCACGCTGTGCAGACACCCGGCCGACGTCGCATACGCTATTACTAGCTAGTCTCCGGCCTTGTCTCCGGCTTCTTAAAGGGGAAGTACCCATTTTTACCTTTGAACTAGCACTCTATTTATATCTATTTAATTACTGCCCTATCAGGTACCCTAGCCTATCAGCTCTCACTTAGCCCTATTTATACCTCCCTCTTTCATCACTTCCTTGCCCTGTCGTGGTCTCTTCTAGACCGAGAGTGCATTCTGTTGGTTTGTCTTTCATGGTATCTGACTTCGCCTTGTTTCCTGGTTATCCGTACTTCTGGCATCCTTGACCCTTGGCTTTGTTTTTTGTTTTTTCTTCCGTCTCTTATCCTGACCTGGGCTTATCTGACCATTCTGTTCTCATCGCTGTACTTTTACACGTTAAGTCCAGTCATTCGAAGGACCGGTAAAATGTCTGGCTTTGTGTACCTTTTGAGCCCCTTAGTTTGCGTGTTGGGGAGGTTAACCTTTACACTCACTTCTAGTACTGTGCACCATTATTCAGAACACAACACTTTAATAAAGCTCTCCTTATGTGTGACTATTTTAGAAAAGGCACATATAATTCACCCACACGTCCACAAATCTCTTCCATACTCTCACTAATAATAGGTCTGATAAGGACAACCACTAGCCGTAGTCTGATTCTAAATAGAAAGTGACAAGGAGTTTTGCTCTCTGCTTGAGTTTCCGAATGAAACTGTTTTGTTCTATAACCGAAGTGCGGTTGTTTAACATTCATATTGTGATATCCATATAAGCATTAGTAATGAGCCAATTATGTATAATTCATACCTGTTATATTGTTAAACTCATGAAGATTTTAAAAGAGCTTCTTAGCTCCTCTCCAAATGACAAAGAATGCTGTCGATTCCAGGCATCACTGATTTTGGCAACCAAATAAACTAGCTCAATCAGTGCATTTAGATAGTAATTCTGTATACAGGTATTATGCCATGTACTATAATTAGTTAATTGGGTCAGATCGAATCACTCCAGTGCACTGACAAGGTAATTTGTCTTGGCTGTCATAAAGATAAAATAATGGAAAT